>NC_081535.1:35401855-35426855 GCF_030273125.1 Centropristis striata
ATATCTCCCAACTCAAGTGGGAATAGAAAGCTTGAGCCCGATGGCCGACTCTAAAACACAGCAGCTCAGGCTGTGTGAAGCCAATCATCTCCACTCACCGTCCGCTGTGGTGGCTTTCTGGTGAGGCATCAGCATGGCAGCGAACTCCTGCAGCTGATTCCCTCTGATGATCCGGTCAAGGTACATCTTCTCCAGAATACCGTAGGCAGCCAGCTGCTGACAGCGCTCATCCTTAAAGAGAGTGGCCAACATTCGGGAACGCTGCTGGCCTAGAAAAAAACAACATTTTAGTCTGTTTGCCATTTAGCTAATCTTTGAAAATGTAAACCGAAGCGTGCTAGTCTTAATGGTACCTGCAGAGGCCAGTATGGTACAGTTTAGGGCGTGTTTCAGTGCCTCCAGACGCTCAGTCTCATGGACTATTGACTTATAAGACAGCTCGTTATATCTTTGTGCAGCTTCAATGAACTTCCTCCTGAAGTCTAGGACTCTGGCGTAGCACACCTGGAAGTATAACAACATGAAACATTGAATCCATGCAGCTGCAGAAATCATTTACTGCAAAATCGTCATCATGCTTCATTTAACCTTCTGAACCCAACACGTCAAGTCAAAGTTTATTTATAGAGCACATTTAAAAACAACCTCAGTTGACCAAAATGCTGTACAGTTATTAAAATAGAATAAATCATACACAAATAGGTATAAATAAAAACAATGAAAACAATAAAATAAAATAGAATAAAATAATAATAAAAGCTCAATCCAAAACAGAGTTAGAGATAAAAAAGACAAATAAAAGTGTAAAAAAGTAAAAAAGAAAGCCAAGGATTCTTGCCTAGCTGGGACTGAACGCCAAGGAGAATAAATACGTATGTTTTGTTTGTTTTTAATCGCCAAAATTACACTGTTTATCATAGAAATAAAACAGTAAATAAAAACAACTTTCGGACAGTCCTTGAACAGATCATAGGTTACCAAAGTTCCATTAGAAAAAGTAACCAAAACAACGCCTTAAAATTGTGATATTTCTGTCAAAATCACTTTACTTAACAGGTATAATTTTTCATCAACTGTTTTGAATAACAGCATTCTATTAAAAACGTTTAATTGTGATGATTTTTCATTAAAACCGTGTTACATTGCACAAAAAAAGTCATTTGTGAGTTGTTCCCACTTCTAGCCATGATTGTGCTGATTTCACAGAGCTTCAGGACTTTTATAAAGTATATTATATAATGCAGTGAAATACATGGCCAGTGAGTGAGTAAATTGTAAAAAGATTAAAATAAAAAACCCTGAAACCAGTTGTTGGGGTTCAGAGGGTTAAGCAGACTGTTTGCATTAAATATAGAGAAGTTAAAATGAGTGAAGACACAATCTGTGTACCTTATAGTGAATCTGCAGCTGTTCATTGGAGGATTCATTCTGAAGCAATGACGCTCTGTTGATGTAGGCCTCTGCCTGCACTGGATCATCATCCTCTAAGTACAGGCGGGCAATTTTCAGGTACGTATCCAACTTATAGTCGACATTGTACTGCCTCAGGGAGAAAAAAACATATATATTTTAATACCTGGAAATATCACACATGTTAAAGGTCAGGAAATAAATCTGCTCACTTACTTCTGTCCTGTTTCTAGGGGAATACCAACTAAAACCTGGGCAGCATTTCTCCAGTCTCCCTCCTTTTCATAAATGGTTGCTAAGTGCTGTCTGATTGAGGCTACCTGAGAACAAGCAAGAACACAATTTAAATATGCAGTTAAATAAAAATATGGCCAGTAGGGCTACAGCCATGTCCAAAAATATTGGCACCCCTGCATTTCTGTCAGATAATGCACCACTTGTCCCAGAAAATTGCTGCAATTGCAAATGCTTTGGTATTCACATGTTTATTGCTTTTGTTTGCATTGGAACAACACGAAACAAGCAGAGAAAAAAAAAACAAATCTGATCAGTCCACACAGAACTCCCAAAATGGACTGGACAAAATTATTGGCACCCTAAACTTAATATTTGGTAGCACACCCTTTGGAAAAAATAACTGAAATCAATCACTTCCTGTAACCATCAATGAGTTTCTTACACCTCTCTACTGGAATTTTGGACCACTCTTCTTTTTCCAACTGCTCCAGGTGTCTCAGGTTTGAAGGGTGCCTTCTCCCAACTGCTGTTTGGAGATCTCCCCATAGGTGTTCTATGGGATTTAGATCTGGACTCATTGCTGGCCACTTCAGAACCCTCCAGCGCTTTGTCTTAAACCATTTCTGGGTGTTTTTTGAAGTGTGCTTTGGGTCATTGTCCTGCTGGAAGACCCCTGACCTCTGACGGAGACCCAGCTTTCTGACACTGGGCCCTACATTGCACCCCTAAATTCTTTGGTAGTCTTCAGATTTCATGATGCCATACACACAGTGAAGACATCCAATGCCAGAAGCAGCAAAGCAACCCCAAAACATCAGTGAACCTCCACCATGTTTGTCCATAGGGACCGTGTTCTTTTCTTTGAAGGCCTCATTTCATTTTCTGTAAACGGTACAATGATGTGCTTTACCAAAAACCTTTACTTTGGTCTTATCTGTCCACAGGACGTTCTCCCAGAAGGACAAACAAAAGCAATAAACATGTGAATAACAAAGCATTTGTAATTGCAACAATTGTCTGGGAGAAGTGGTGCATTATCTGGCAGAAGTGCAGGGGTGCCAATATTTTTGGCCATGGCTGTATGAGAGAGTGTGAGTGCCATTTACCTGTTCCTCAAAGGAGATGACCCTTGGCTGAATCTTTTCCAAGGTGAAGTGATACACTGCTTTGGCTGTGGCGTCGGGCAGGTTGGGCAGGTGTGTACAGAAATCAGTGAGCAGTTGTCTCGAGATGACAAGACTGACGTTTTCATTGACCACTGTAGAGTAAAAGATGTAAATATTGAGTGAAGATATCCTATTGATATCCAGACGTATCAAGCATTTAGAAAAATACTGCAGATGTGAAGAAATACAGGCTCAGCATACTTGCTTCAACAAAGGCCTTCAAGGATTCCAGTTGCTCTGCATCTGTAAACTGAATGGCTTTCTCCAAAATTTGGCGATATCTGAAAAAAAGATTTACAGATTTAGAAACCACCACTTGTGTATTACTATTTTTATTAGGGGAGTTTTATTATCCATCCTATTTGAAATTAAACATGTTCGTTCTGTTCATTTATGGCTAAAAAAGGTATTGAAATCCTCACATCAAATCGTTACAAAAATAAGCTTAAAATCACACTATTTATTGCAGATAACTATTGGGCTGTTACTCAAATGGGAAATTAAAAGAACAAACGATACTGTGAGGCAGCAACATAAGTGTTGAATGAGCATTACTACGTTTCTTTCTAATGTTGAGCTTGGAAGCTTTAAGGACGGTTACGGTGACTAGCATAGTTTAAACTTTTTTAATATGATGATGTGCTCAGCACTAGTTATTGTCACACTGTTAAAATAAACGCCCAGGTAATTTTTTGTCAAAATTGGTTGTTTTTTTGCCTAAATCATCTCCTCATGACGCCAGCCACCTATGGTAAAATCAGCAAAGAAGAGCTAGAGGGAGATTGTTTCGTTATCAGTTTAGTTTATCAGTGTTTTATTGTTGACACTGATATTGGTAACACTTTCTTTGAAGGTGTCTACATAAGAGTGACATGAGCGTGTCATGAACATTAATGACACTTTGAAGTAGATAGATAGATAGATAGATAGATAGATAGATAGATAGATAGATAGATATACTTTATTTATCCCAAGCTGGGAAATTACAGTGTAGCAGCAGCATTACACACAGAGACAATGACAACACAATTAAATAAAAAGAACAACCTAGGCGTACTTCAAGCAATAAAATACAAAAAATACAATAAAATACAATAAAAATACAATAAAATGTAATGTAAAAATAAAGTGTCTAAAGGAGTATGTATTAAGGAGTAGAATAGAATTCCAGTGCAGAATAAATATGAATATGCAGTATAAAAATGTTGGTGCCGTGAAACAATAAGCTGCAATGAACAGTGTGCATAAAAAAACACATAAAGTGCATAACGACGGTATGTAATGAACCAGACTATTATTTGTTATTGTACAGTGTGATGGCATGTGGCAGGAAAGATTTTACATCAGTAACATTAATAACATTAGTAACATTAATGCTCATGATACTTGTCATGTCATGTTTCTGACAGGCTTGTGTGACTCTTATGTAGACACCTTCAAAATAAAGTGTTACCATATCTTGCTTAAGTCACAAAGGCATGTTCAAAAAATAGCCTAAGTCATTTATTTCTCTTAAGTTACATAATTTACACACAGTGTTATTACTATGCCAATAGCCAATGATCAATAAATGTCATATGTTACACTTTTGGTGAAGTTTTTTGTGTTTCCTGCAAAACCACAAAAAAAAAAATCACACTGTAAAATAACAAATAATAACCTGGTTCATTACATACCGTGTATGCACTTTATGTGTTTTTTATGCACACTGTTCATTGCACCTTATTTGTTTCATAGCACCAACATTTTTATACTGTATATTCATATTTATTCTGCACTGGAATTCTATTCTCCTCCTTCTTTAGACACTTTATATTTTATTGTATTTTAATATTTTATTGCTTGAAGTATGCCTAGGTTGTTCTTTTTATTTAATTGTGTTGTTATTGTCTCTGTGTGTAATGCTGCTGCTACACTGTAATTTCCCAGCTTGGGATAAATAAAGTATATCTATCTATCTATCTATCCATCTATCTATCTAAACTTGGAAAAAAAAAAACAGGGTGACGATATGTTGACTGTGTAGCAAATAAACATTAGCTGTTGGGTGCTATTATACTACATTATAACGGTAACATCAGTGTTAGACTCGCCGCTTTTATGTAGCATGAACATGGCGTTAAAGTGAAGTTTAAAGGAGAATCTGTAAAATAAAAAAACTCTGATGGACAGCTACAAACATTTGACGTTTATCTAGCTAGCTAGCTGAAAGTATGGCTAATTTAGCTAGGCAGCTAACGTTAGCCTAGCCGGCTCCATCTCATTGCTAGCGAACAGTTGCGCTTATTTTCTAAATGTGGAAGATAAAGAAGCTCATGGCGGCTGTTAGCAGGTAATATATTTCATATGAATAGGGATACATACTTGGCAGCAAGATCTTTGTGAGAGCCAGTTGAATTCATCAGCTGAGCCAGCTCCTGCCTCAAGTCAGCCGCCATTGTAGCCTGTCGAAGAGTCAACAACAGCGGCTTCCGGTGACAAGAGCGGAGCGGCGCGAGCCTTCCGGTCCTCCCGGAGATATCTATGGGTCCTCCAGCCACAGATATGGGATTATGGATTCTATTCATCCATATTAATGATAATTGTGAAACGAAGTTTTTTCCTCTATAACCGTATCATCAAAATTGATGATTGTTACACCATATACACATATATTTACAGATAGATAGATAGATAGAGAGATAGATAGATAGATAGATAGATAGATAGATAGATAGATAGATATAGATAGATAGATAGATAGATAGATAGATAGATAGATAGATAGATAGATAGATAGATAGACTTTATTTATTCCAAGTTGGGAAATTACAGTGTAGCAGCAGCATTACACACAGAGACAATAACAACACAATTAAATAAAAAGAACAACCTAGGCATACTTCAAGCAATAAAATATTAAAATACAATAAAAAATAAAGTGGGTCCTCCAGCCATAGATATGTGATTTTATACATACTCATGATAATTGTGAAACTAAGTTATTTCCTCTATAACAGTATCATCAAAATTGATGATTATTACACCATATACACATATATTTTTGTCAGGTGAGAGATAGTAGAGATGCAGAAGATAGATAGATAGATAGATAGATAGATAGATAGATAGATAGATAGATAGATAGATAGATAGATAGATAGATAGATAGATAGATAGATAGATAGATTTTGATTTTTGATTTTTTTTATTTAAGTTTATTTCGAATATGAAAAACAAATAATAATAAATAAAAAAAGAGTCAGACAAAACATTTAACATGACAGAATACATATTCGAAAAGGAGTGAGAAGAAGTAAAACGTATAAACTCCCACCCCCTCTCCTTAAATATGACAAGTTAACATCCTTGTCTAAACATGTCATGTATTACAAAAACATAAATATAATTTACCTATACAGAGAAATTATACATACATACATACATACATACATACACGCGCCCACATTTGGATACATACCCAAACACACGCACATATAAATATGAAAGGAAAAGAAACAACAACACAAGGAAAAGAAACAACAACACAAAGAAAAGAACAGATAGATAGATAGATAGATAGATAGATAGATAGATAGATAGATAGATAGATAGATAGATAGATAGATAGATAGATAGATAGATAGATAGATAGATAGATAGATAGATAGATAGATAGATAGATAGATATACTTTATTTATCCCAAGCTGGGAAATTACAGTGTAGCAGCAGCATTACACACAGAGACAATGACAACACAATTAAATAAAAAGAACAACTAGGCATACTTCAAGCAATAAAATATTAAAATACAATAAAAGATAAAGTGTCTAAAGAAGGAGCATGTATTAAGAAGTAGAATTCCAGAGCAGAATAAATATGAACATGCAGTATAAAAATGCTGGTGCCATGAAACAAATAAGGTGCAATGAACAGTGTGCATAAAAAAACACACAAGGAGATACAGGAGGAGAGGCTGAAGGAGGTAGAGCAGGAGAAAACGGAGGAGATGGAGGAGAAGAGGCTGTATATACTTGTATGTGAAAACCTATATCGAAAACCTACTTGACAATAAAACTTAAAACTGGTGGTCCTATGGACTTGCCCTATGTAGACTTGTCTACTTGTACTTTTACCTAAATATGCATAAAATAATAAATACAATTGTGTTATTGATCCCAATTCCACAGAACTTTGCAACTTATAAATACAAAGTACACGCAGACTTACACACACACTCACACACACACATACGCATGTATAGCATTTAAATAAAATTCCCCCCATTGGTCTGTCTGTCTGTCTGCTGACTTGCATATCAGCATATAAGTATGGCCACACAATAACCCTCTTCCTACAATGTTAACAACACCGGGTGTTGTAAATATCTACTTTTTTTTCATTATTTACCTTATTTTCTGTTTAAGTTGTTTGACCTTTTTTTGTTCTGTAAATAAAAATAAAGTTGCCCTCAAAAAAAAAAAGAAAATAATAATAATTGTGTTATTTTGTGCTTTTATCGCCTAACTCATTTTTTTTCACTCAAAAATTATGTAACAAAGCATGGCTATTGGCATAGTAATAGCACTGTGTGTAAATTATGTAACTTAAGAGAAATAAATGACTTTGGCAATTTTTTGAACATGCCTTTGTGACTTAAGCAAGATATGGTAACACTTTATTTTGAAGGTGTCTACATAAGAGTCACACAAGCCTGTCAGAAACATGACATGACAAGTATCATGAGCATTAATGTTACTTCTGTTAAAATAATTGATCATTTTCTATATTGGTAAATGATTTTATGCTTGATTTCTGCTCCTCTGTTGTCTGTCTCAGGTCACTATCAAAGGTCAAACCTTGAGTGTAACATCTCTCTCTATGCATTTATATTAAGTCAGACAATATGATTTTGATACAATGATTATGTTTGTGTGTAATGTTCATGACACATCCCATGTCATGTTTATGACACGCTCATGTCACTCTTATGTAGACACCTTCAAAAAAAGTGTTAGCAATATTAGTGTCAACAATAAAACACTGATAAACTAAACTGATAACTAACCAATCTCCCTCTAGCTCTTCTTTGCTGGGTTCTTATCTGATGCCTATGAATGTGGCAAATTGTCAAAGAAGTGATGATCTTAAAGGGGTAAAATCATGATCTGATCAACTGAGGATGTAGGTGATTTTACCATAGGTGGCCGGCGTCATGAGGAGATGATTTAGGCCAAAAAACAACAATTTTGACAAAAAATGACTTGGGCGTTTATTTTAACAGTGTGACAATAACTAGTGCTGAGCACATCATCATATTAAAAAAGTTTAAACTATGCTTGTCACCGTAACCGTCCTTAAAGCTTCCAAGCTCAACATTAGAAAGAAACGTAGTAATGCTCATTCAACACTTATGTTGCTGCTTCACAGTATCGTTTGTTCTTTTAATTTCCCATTTGAGTAACAGCCCAATAATTATCTGCAATAAATAGTGTGATTTTAAGCTTATTTTTGTAACGATTTGATGTGAGGATTTCAATACCCTTTTCATCCATAAATGAACAGAATGAACAAAAAACAGGGATAAAATGTCATGTTTAATCTCAAATAGGATGGATAATAAAACTCCCCTGATAAACTAAACTGATAACTAAAAAATCTCCCTCTACCTCTTCTTTGCTGGGTTCTTATCTAATACCTATGAATGTGGCAAATTGTCAGAAGAAGGATGATCTTAAAGGGGTAAAATCATGATCTGATCAACTGAGGATGTAGGCGATTTTTCCATAGGTGGCAAAAAAACAATTTTGACCAAAAATGACAAAAAAGGCGATTATTTTAACAGTGTGACGATATCGTTAGCCTCATAGCATAATTGCCTAAGTCATTTTTTGGCCAAATTGTGATATCTGCCTAAGGTAGTTCATGTTTCTTCAACTTTCTAGACAATAAATGTACTTTCAGTCAATCAAAGGGATTAGGAGAAGTGTGTTTTTACTTTTAATCACATTTCTGCAACAAGGTATGATGAAGTGATGTAAACGCTAGCAAAGCACTTTTAAAGAGAGACTTGTAAAGAGATTTGTTTTGACTAGAAATAAGACATTTTGACAAGATATAAGATCAGTATTCTTGGTTACATTTTGAGTTTTTGCAGTGAACCTGTTCATATTTTCAGAATAGCGTTCAGTGAGCAGAAGTACTCTGTTCGTTCCAAAAAAAGACCAGTGTGATGTATGTATTGTTTTTTTTCTTGTTTTCCGAAATGCTCAAATATGACTTAGGCAAATATTGTTGTTGAAGTTGTGCTGTACCTTTAAGACTGACGTAGTGGTGACGTAGCGTGCGGAGGGCGTGGCCGGCTGGTGAGATGTCAGGGAGGAATGGCGCTCGGCGCGGTATTTTGAACAATCGCCTGTTTTTCCTTTCCTCATTTTATCTGGAAACGTTGCCCAGATAGATAGATAGATAGACATAAAACATCTAACAGAAAACATCTAACAGAATCATGTTCCTCTTTTGACCAAAAATGACAAAAAAGGCGATTATTTTAACAGTGTGACGATATTGTTGTTGAAGTTGTGCTGTACCTTTAAGAATGACGTAGTGGTGACGTAGCGTGCGGAGGGCGTGGCCGGCTGGTGAGATGTCAGGGAGGAATGGCGCTCGGCGCGGTATTTTGAACAATCGCCTGTTTTTCCTTTCCTCATTTTATCTGGAAACGTTGCCCAGCGTAAAAAAAAACATCGGGTAAGCCTGACTGGTGTGTTGACCCACTCTGGGGCTCGCTACACCGCATCCAGGAGAAAAGCTTCCCACTTTAAAAAGAATGTGTTTAAATGTTGAGATTACAATGTTGTGCTAGCTTAGCTTAGCTTAGCTTTGGGGGTTAGCTAGCTAGCTAGCTAGCCGGTAGACTAATGAAGAAGATATCACCTGGAACTCACACATTACAGTGTTGACAGAAAGTTTTAATGTCTATTTACTACTAAGTTCACTGGCATATTGTGCAAATTTGACGCTAAGTTGCTGTGTCTAAAAGTAAAAGCTAACTTAGCTGCATTGAGAGTTGTTTTTATTGGGTGGTAAGGCGATTGAAATTATTATTATTATTATTATTGTTTCAAGATGTTCCGGCCTGCAAATTGTATTCTACAAACCCAATCACACCATGATCATTTTAGTGTATTTTTATTATTGTGAAAATGGGACTAATGATATAAAAAAATGACCATTCCCTGCAATATTGTGAATCATATTAGTAAAATATAATTAGCAATTTGATATTTTTTCCAAATCATGCACCACTAATATATGTATAATCAACATATTGTCTGTGATATTGTGCATGCAAAATATTCTGTTTTATAAAAAAAAAAAAAAGCTTCTGACATACACTACTGGTCAAAAGTTTTAGAACACACCAACTTTTCCAGAATTGAATTGAAAATGATGCAGTTTAATGTCTCAGTGTACTCTGAAATTAATGCACATTTGCAACATTTAAAATTCTTTATTGAGCATGATAGTGTTTTGAAAATAAAAAAAAGATTCAAAATCACATTTTATGTTGGACTAAAGGACTAGAAGAGTTGTTTTTATTGGGTGGTAAGGCGATTTATGCACAAAAACTGCTGCTTATTTGCATGCTGTGAAAACACAATTTAGATGTTAATTTTTTACTGTTTTCATATTTCTTGGCAGTGGTTACATTTGACGTTTCTGTGGATTTAGACACGACTGTTTGGGTCAAAGATAGGACTAAAATGTGTCATGAAACTAGCCAAAGCTCAGGCTACACATGCCGATAGGTGAATCTATAGGTGCTGTTGTATTAAATAGATTTGTGGGAGCTGAAATGATCTAATCCACAAGGATGTCTCAAGTGACAGGAGGAATTATTGAAAACTAGCATTGTTTACGTTGTCAGAGTCTGCTGAAAAGAGTTTGCTGGTAGCACGCAGCTGCAGGAAAGTGTTCTCTGCAGCTCTGGTGTGTATGTACTAGATGTTCTTGTTTTGCTGTGGGTGCATGTCTTCAATCAATGTAAATAATATTCTATAAATGCCCTCTTTCTTTCTCACTAGCTTGGTGTTAGCCGGAGAGCTAACAGAGTTGATGACGAGGTAAAAATGGCGGATCTTTCGAAATCCAACTCCGGCCTGAAATAGTAACGCAGCCAGATAAACAGGCTTGTCGCTTTTTTTGGGACTCTTTGCACCCCAACGTGGACCACTTCTACCGGTGTGGTTTCTTGCATGAATTAGTGCAGTTTAGCATTGTTTCTTTTGGCTGCTTTCATCCGAAGGGACGTGGAAACAATCAGCTGTGTGTGTGTGTGTGTGTGTGTGTGTGAGTGGTTATGGGCTGGGAAGGGTTCATATGTGCGTTTCGGTGGATTAATGTTGAGTAGCAGGACAAAGATCCGCCTGAGATGATCGCTGCGGCCTAGCTGAGCCAGCATCAGCTGTCAGGCTGGGTCAAAACATTACTTGGGATTCAAACGTGACTCGTGCGCACCAAATCTATTGATCAAGTCTTACATACGATCAATGAAAAGGTACCTACAGAAAAAGTCATCATACCGGGCATGTTTCTGCTGTGATGCGGCTAACTCGCTAGCTTTAACTGCCTTGCTTGTTTGTTTATTTTGATTGGAAAGCCTTCTGCAAGCACACTGCATTATTATCCAGTTATCACAGGTGATGCATTTCATTTAAGCTTTGGCTGCACACACTGTTAACAAACTCTTTTATTAGAAAGATAGAGAGAAAATAAAAACATGAATGTCTTTATTAGAAAGCTTTCAGTGTTTTCCATCCAATAGATGACGTTAAAAAACATCAACTGGTGCTTGTTAAAGAGATGTCTACTAGTGGTGATCCAGTGTGGCTATTTCAATGTGTGCTGCTGATGTTTAGATTTATATTTTTTTAATTGCACAGACAAAATGTTCTTTTGTTTTCTTAATACTGTGATTATGAGTTTTCTAAAGTATTGCAAATAATACATGATACAACGCTACAGGCTGTGTAAAAAAAAACAACAACGTTATTTATGATAACTGAAAAGATATCTGCATAAAAAGTCATCACACCAGGCATTTTTCTGCTGTAAATGCAGCTACCTCTGTAGCTTTAACTGCCTTGCTTGTTTGTTTATTTTGATTGGAAAGCCTTCTGCAAGCACACTGCATTATTATCCAGTTATCACAGGTGATGCATTTAATTTAAGCTTTGGCTGCACACACTGTTAACAAACTACTTTATTAGAAAGACAAAACGAGAATAAAAACATGAATGGCTTTATTAGAAAGCTTTCCGTGTTTTTAATCCAATAGATGACGTTAAAAACATCAACTGGTGCTTGTTAAAGAGATGTCTACTAGTGGTGATCCAGTGTGGCTATTTCAATGTGTGCTGCTGATGTTTAGAGAGCAGGGATGGCACTTGGCCATTATATATTGCGGATATATTTTTTTAATTGCAAAGACAAAATGTTCTTTTGTTCTCTTAACCCTTGTGTGATGTTCATATTGTTGTTACTCAGCCAGTGTTTGTGGGTCAGATGGACCCGTCGCATTTTGTGGCTTTTAATGCCTCACAATCAAACACTTTTATGTTAAAATACTGAACAGATGTTTACCTTATCCCAATTACAAGCAGTATAAACAATATATATGGTTAATATTTGCCCTTTACCTTTGTTTGGTCACATTTATAACTTATTATTTGTGTAATGTTCATATTGTTGTTACTCAGCCAGTGTTTGTGGGTCTGATGGACCCGTTGCCTTTTGTGGCTTTTAATGCCTCACAATCAAACACTTTTATGTTAAAATACTGAACAGATGATGCACAACACAAGCTGAACACATGAACACAGAGTAAACATATCAGTCAAGACAGACTGATCATCAATTTCCACACTTCTATTAGCCCATATAACATCTTATATGGAATAGAAATGTGTAGGGGGGGGGTGTATGGTGTGTGGTCATTAAATATGTATTCTGATATATGTTCTTCACAGAAAATGAGCCAAAGTCAGTGAGTCTCAGTTTGAAAAATTAATTAATTGTATCATTTTTCTTTTAATAAAAAATGAAAACGGGTCCCACAGACCCGAACACCACACAAGGGTTAATACTGTGATTATGAGTTTTCTAAAGTATTGCAAATAATACATGATGCAACGCTACAGGCTGTGTAAAAAAAAAAAAGGTTATTTATGATAATTGATAAGATACCTGCATAAAAAGTCATCACACCAGGCGTTTTTCTGCAGCTACCTCTGTAGCTTTAACTGCCTTGCTTGTTTTTTTATTTCTCTTGCAAAGCTTTCTGCAAGCAGACTGCATTATTGTCCAGCTATATTAACAAATTAATTATGTAGACCAATACACAATAAATGAAAGCTTTATGTTCTTCAATTGTTAATTGTGTTTAATGCAGTAGAGTGCATGATGATTAAACTAATGAGAAAAAATAAAAAGGGAAATCTGATGGGCAGCAGTTTCAATACAAAGTGGGAAGAGTGCAAATATAAAAGGTACAAATCCAAGATATAAACAATGCCAACACCATTTCAGTGGTATGGATCATAAAAATGTAAACTGGTTAATGGTTGAGGTTAGTCTTGGTGATGTTGCGAATAGGTTAGGGCTGCACAATTATTTGTAAATTATTATTATTATTGTTTCAAGATGTTCCAGCCTGCAAATTGTATTCTACAAACCAAATCACACCATGATCATTTTAGTGTATTTCTTTGTAAAAATGGGACTAATGATACAAAAAATGATCATTCCCTGCAATATTGTGAATCATATTAGTAAAATATAATTAGCAATTTGATATTTTTTCCAAATCATGCACCACTAATATATGTATAATCAACATATTGTCTGTGATATTGTGCATGCAAAATATTCTGTCTTATAAAAAAAAGCTTCCGACATACACTACTGGTCAAAAGTTTTAGAACACACCAACTTTTCCAGAATTTAATTGAAAATGATGCAGTTTAATGTCTCAGTCTACTCTGAAATTAATGCACATTTGCAACATTTAAAATTCTTTATTGAGCATGATAGTGTTTTGAAAATGAAAAAAAAGAGTCAAAATCACATTTTATGTTGGACTAAAGGACTAAAAAAAGACACAAAATGACTAAAAAAAGACACAAAATGACTAAAAAAAGACACAAAATGACCAAAAAAAGACACCAAAAGACACAAAATGACTAAAAAAAGACACAAAATGACAAAAAAAGACACAAAATTACTAAAATAAGACACAAAATGACAAAAAAAAGACACAAAATGACCAAAAAATGACACCAAAAGACACAAAATGACTAAAAAAAGACACAAAATGACTAAAAAAAGACACAAAATGACTTTCAAAGACATGAAAAGAATAAAAAAAATGGACAAAATAGCC
This sequence comes from Centropristis striata, assembly GCF_030273125.1. Lineage (NCBI taxonomy): Eukaryota > Metazoa > Chordata > Actinopteri > Perciformes > Serranidae > Centropristis > Centropristis striata. The sequence continues at coordinate 35,416,092 of NC_081535.1, forward strand.
CAAGACTCCATAGAGTTAAGTTGTTAACCCATTTCTTGTTCCCTGAAAAAGGCCTACTTGTATAATTCTGAAATGTACATTATCTTTCAGTTTTGGTTAAGCTTACCTTTTTTTATTTACCTCTGGCAGTTCACCACTTACCTTTGGACCCTTTCAAGCTGTTCATTTGACTTGAACTGCTTGAATTTCAATAAAAAATGGAAAAACTGGGGTGTTCTAAAACTTTTGACCGGTAGTGTACTTACTAAGTGTGTTCAGTTGGTAACGTAATTATTATAATTTATATATATAATGTTATTTTTTCTTCCAGGGTTAACAGAGAGCATAGACTTTGCAAGCATGGACGTGGTGTCACCAGAGCTCAACAGCCTCCTTCCTGATGAGATCATGGACACTGAGGCCATAGAGGACATCCCTCACTCGCAGCCCGGCGGCGCCACGGTCCAATCAGAGCCCAGCGAGGACATGCCGGTCCCCATGGAAACAGACACGCCCATAATAGCTTCAGAAAACTTGAGCCACTGTTCAGATGCAACTCCAACAGAACACACTCAGGTTCTCACCACCTCCACCGGTGCAGACGGCACGCTCAGCATCAGCTCTGGAAGTCAGCTTCCCATCTCCATCTCCAGCACGTCAACATCCCTTCTCACCCTTAAACCAGCCATGTCTACTTCTATAGCCACCACCAGGACCACGGACAGCCTGACCGGGACTAGTATCTCTACCAGTGGCTTACAGAAGCTCACGGCTCCGTTCACCATCTCGGCTGCAAACCACCAGATCATTCTCAACAAGGTGGCCTCATCTCAAGCCTCAGAGGCAGCAAAGTCAGCAGGTACTCAACCCCAGGTCATCAAACAGGAAGGACAGAAACTTTTGGTCACAGCGATAGGAAAGTCAGGGCAACCTATAGTGCTGCAGTTACCACACACAGGTGGCAAGCCTGGCGTTTCTCAGCTTTCAGGAGACATCAAATCCCAAGCTCCACAGTTTAAAGTGGTGACGATCGGAGGGAGGTCGGAGCTCAAACCGGTGATGGGGAGCGCTGGCAACCAGGTGACCACGTTACAGGCCCAGCAGCTGAAGACGGCCGTACAGGTAACACGGATACTTTTGTTTTTATGTTGCAATCATTAAACAAGTTGGTGTTGATGTAATTGGACAAAAATTATTGGGACTCACTCATTATTGTTCAATTAAACACTACTAATATATATATATATATATCTATATATGTGCAAAATACCAACTTTTAAGGTGAAATTAAGCATTATTTGTGTGTTTTTTTTAAGGCCGACATAAATATTCAATCAATATCACTTTTAAATGTTCCAGTTGGTATTTTGCATACATATATATACATAAAAAAAGACACTGAGCCTCCACTATATCCTTGCTCTGACTCTAGACTATAGATCCAGAAACTTAATTTCCTCATCTTGATTGCCTACTTACAAAAAAACTAAGGGGAAATGGTCCAACGACTGAGCAAGATGGGCAATTGGCCATTTGATATACAAATTAGAAGGTCAAAAACTCAAAATTTCGCTTGGGAACCTTTTTTTTTGGACTCAGCACCCTTGAGATATGTAAAGTAGGCCGGTTCCTGACTTGTACTTGTCCATAAATGCTCCTCGTTTCTTACAGAAGGCCTTTATTCTGAAATCCGTCTAGACTATTAAGGGCTGCAGGGTGAATGTAGCCTTAGAATTAAACTCTTTTATTAGGTCGGATGCTCTTAATATATACTCAAGTCACCCTGGTTCCTCCTTATTTGAAGACAGCACACAGTATCAATCAATCAATCAATGACTTTCTCAAATGATCAACTCATAATTTGGTTTAGAAAATAGATAATAAAACCAGTTCCTTATAACATTCAAGCTGCAAATCCTCACATGTGAGATGTTAGAACCAAAAGATTTGGTTGTTGCCTTTGTTTGTGGTGAAACTTTTGATAAACGATATTATTATGGCCATTTTAGGACTGTTTAATGCCACTGATATAATAATTATATAACTGCATAATGTTGTTTACCATAACATGTCCTCACCATGCATTTCTATAAGTAGTTCACTAGAGCACAAAATTATTTACAAGCGAACAAAATTATTCATAGATCTAAATAGTGATATATCATTTTTTTTTTGTTGTTTTGTTTTTTCAAATTAGTGTTATTTATCAACAGTTAAATCACAAGTTCCATTGTCATTAGACATTTAAAAGATATGCATTTTAATACTTGCTTTGGTATTTCTTATTTTAGATTTTTATTTATATGTACGTGTATATATCTATTTTTTTCATCTCTACTCTGTAGAGGTTTTGTAGATAAGCCTGTAGTGGTTTTCTACCTCACCTGCATATTTTTTATTTTTTTATTTAATTTATTTTAAATGTGCAATTGAGGAAATAAATCAAGAACTAAGTAAAGAACCACCAAACGTATCTGGCACCTCGAGTGGAAATTACCGATTTAAGTGATTGTAAGTCAAGATAAGAAAAGACAATAAAGCAAGCTAGAAGATACTCAGGTAACGCTTTATAATAAGGTCCTTAATAACCATTAATTAACAAGTAATAAGGCATTGTTCTCGTTTTAGATCCGGTAGTTGCAAAAAGCATAGTTAACTTATAATAGATGAGCAATAAAGTATATTTTAATATCAATAAGCAAACAAAATAAGATTAATAAAGGCATGGCAAAGACATAATGGGTGGGTCATGGGTGTTTGTAATGCCATTATTAACACTTATATAAGCTTATAAACACACAATAATGTTAATAAGCATCTTGTAAGGACTTACAAGGGCCTTATTACTTGTTAATTAATGGTTATTACAAGGACCTTAATATAAAGCGTTACCAAAAAGTTTGACTAAATATGTTCGTCTAATAAAAAAGACTGAAATGTTTAAAAAGTCATTTATTTATTTTAGTCAGTTTCTACCTTGTCTGCCTCCTTTTTTAACTTAAACTTAACTAAAACTTAAAGGTCTTTTTTTTAACCTTATTTTTTTCTTTTCTCTTTTATCCTAAGGTATCATAATTTACCTTCTTTTTACTGTAAATCATGTTATTTTCCTTTATAATTCAATACAATTAAAAAATGTATTTTACTTATTATTTTTATTCCATTTTTAATATTATTGTTATATTTCTTAAAGTTTGGTTAAGGTTAATTTTCTTTTCATGGCAAAGACATAACGGGTGGGTCATGGGTGTTTGTAATGCCATTATTAACACTTATATAAGCTTATAAACACACAATAATGTTAATAAGCATCTTGTAAGGACTTACAAGGGCCTTATTACTTGTTAATTAATGGTTATTAAAAGGACCTTAATATAAAGCGTTACCGATACTCATAGAAATTTAAGACTAAACTATGCATCCCTTGCAAATAGGAATGTTTCACAGGATGCTTAGCAAGGTTATTATAGTAAACGAAATAACGAAAACTAGAATTGAAAAAACATTTTCGTTAACTGAAATAAAAATAAAAATGAGAGTTTTTAAAAAAACGATAACTAACTGAAACTGTATTGTGTGGTTACAAAACTAACTAAAACTAACTAAAATTATAGTGAAAATGTCCTTAGTTTTCGTCTTTGACAACTTTTTTCATACGTAAACCTTTTTGGTTGATATGAAATCTATTTCATCTATCTGGTTTTATGATTTAATAAACTTATTGGGGCTGCGATGGATCAGACAAAGGAAATAAAAGCAAATTTATCGTGACCTTTCTGATTCTAAAACCCAACAAATACCCCATTACAAAAAAACTAAAACTAATAAAAACTAAACTAAAACTAAGCATTTTCCAAAAAATAAAAACTAATTAAAACTAGCAAAATCACTCTGAAAATTAATAAAAACTAACTGAATTTAAAAACAAAAAATGCCAACGAAAATAAAACTAAAACTGATGAAAAATCCAAAACTATTATAACCTTGATGCTAAGTTGAATGTGTGAATAAAATGCTGGAATATCTGAATATTTCAAATATTCAATATATATATTGTATATTGAAACTTTCTGAATATCTCCACAGATTGCGAAGAAAACCCCAACATCCTCAGCTGCACCAATCAAGTTCATCATCACAAAAACTGTTAACAGCAAAGGTCTCAGTCCTCAGACATCAGTGTCTCCTGTTATTGCAGGTGGGTTGATTTGCATTTTTGTTTGTGTTTTTTTGTTTGTCCTAAAAAGATCTATAATGAAGCCACCATGTTTTTTAAAATTCTTGTACCGTGTGTTAACCAAGGTTATAATAGTTTTTGATTTTTCATTAGTTTTAGTTTTAATTCCGTTGTGAATTTTTGTTTTCAAATTCAGTTAGTTTTAGTTAGTTTTTAGAGTGACTTTTCTAGTTTTAGTTTATTTTTTATTTTTTGAAAATGCTTAGTTTTAGTTTAGTTTTTATTAGTTTTAGTGTTAGTTTTAGTTTTTTTGTAATGGGGTATTTGTTGGGTGCGAGATTCAAATAGATCATAATAAATGTTTCCTTTATTTCCTTTGGTTTATCATCTCAGCCCCAATAAGGTTATTAACTCTGACAGTTCTGGGTGTTTTGTATTTTGGTTCTAGTGTAAACATCCCAGTCTCAGTAAACATATTCACCATGTGTTGCATGTTCAAATAGAAACACTGAAATATGAATGAAAAAAGTTGACAAAAACGAAAACTAAGGACATTTCCACTATAATTTTAGTTAGTTTTAGTTAGTTTTGTAACCACGCAATACAGTTTCAGTTAGTTATCGTTTTTTTAAAAACTCCAGTTTTTATTTTTATTTCAGTTAACGAAAATGTTTTTTCAATTCTAGTTTTGGTTATTTCGTTAGTTTTCGTTAACTATAATAACCTTGGTGTTAACAGGACGGGCCCTGACGCAGAGTTCCCAGGTGATGCCTCCGAGGACCATCACTCTGTCTGAGCCCCACAACACCACCTTACAGAGTATCTCCGGCAAAAAGATTGCTATTTCACCCCTCAAGACTCCCAGTAAGGTAAATCCTACACAGTATTTCCTCAACTTTCTCTTTTTTTCTCCAATGTGTCCCACTTATTCTTAGGCTCCGTTCACACGAGGACGGTCTGAACAGAAGACGCAAAAGTGGCGTCTCGTCTTCACTTTTTATTCCTCGTTTAGACGAGCGTTTTCAGGAGGAAATCTGCTGCATACGGTGACGCAAAAGTGTGTGAATGTGATTGTATGCAGCCAGGCGGCATCACTTAAAGCCATAAGAGCATCTTTGGGCATGCGGAAGTTTTCACACCACGTATTTTCATCAGCTACTCCTTCCACAAAGTTATAAAATATAATGTGCTATAAATATTTTTATAGCACTTTTTAAGAGGTGAACATTTTTTGCACCTAAGGTAATACGTGGGGTATTTATTTATAAACTCACACTGCTCAAAAATTAATAATGCATTTAAATCAATGTTGTTGTTAATTATTGATGCATCCAAGGGTCTAATAATCCCCCCCCCAAAAAATCCAGTTTGCACTTAGTATATGGAAAATATTTCATATTTTGTGTTTTTTTTCATTTAAAAAAATGTGGATTTACATTTCTAAAAGGGAATTAAAGGGTTAAAATTATTCAAGAAATACATGTAAATTGTATAGTTATGATCAGGACTGAAGTTGGTCAAAAGATTTAATGCATTGAAAGTGAAAAAAAAAAATTCATATATAATATTTTTAGCACTTTTTAAGAGGTGAACAATTTTTGCACCTAAGGTAATACGTGGGGTACTTTCTGAAAGGGTGCACAAGGGTTAAAGCCATAAGAGCATCTTTGGGCATGTGGAAGTTTTCACACCACGTATTTTCATCAGCTACTCCTTCCACAAAGTTCTCCTCCATCACTAGATCTCCCAGGTCTCGTTCACAGCCGTCTGGCTCCTCCCACCAATCGCTGCATCCAGAATGTGATGGAGGTAATTCCAGATCCTTCTCTGTTCACTAATACTATCTGTACATATCCTGGACATTTGGTGGAAAGACTCCTGTAAGTTTATTAGAGCTGCCAGAGCAGCTTGAAGGTCCCACCATGGAAATAATCCCACGTTTCTTTATTTCCTGTCCTGGAGCATGTATGTGACGTAAACACATATGTGACGTGAGCAGATCAGATCAGAGTTTTGTGTCTTGTCAGTGTAGACGACACGCTACGGAGGAGAGGATCTAACTTTTACACTTTGGAGGGTGGTTTCAGATTTTTGGGTTGTTTTTTTTTTATTTTATTTTTTTATCACACACAATCAACAGGTTACAGAGGATATGCACAAAACTCCAACCCCCACAACTCATATTTCCTCACATAGGGTAAATCAAAATAGCTCTAATAATATGCACAGAAACACAAGCTTGCCAAAGTCAAAAACTTATTACAGAAAGCGAGACACCTTCCAATCTTAATCGGGGGGCTGGTCCCTTTCACACCACTCAGAAAACCAAAATAATATCCAAACCTATACCCTCAACACACAACAGACATTGTTACACAGCATAAATAAGGAACAAATAAAACATGAGGAAAAAAAAAAAAACATATGAGAAAACAAACAGATGAGAAAAACAATAAAACAAAAAAGATTTTTGTGTTTTTAAGCCCCAAAAACGCCGCCACTGTCTAAACGAAAGGCACTTCCGATAAAATATTTTGACGTTTTTACCTGCAATCGTCCTGGTGTAAACGGGGCCTCAGTTTAATATTATTTTCAGAAGCTGCAGGCTGTGGCTGTTCTACAATGCCTCCAGCATCAATAATGGTAAAATCATCAAGCGTTCAGTCGTTGGACTGATCATGTTTTGCTCGTCTTGTTCGTCTCCTCCAGGTTACCGTGGTGTCGGTGGCGTCCCCGACCTCCAGCGCCTCTCAGAAGTCCATGGCGCTGCCCGTGAATGTAGCGCTCGGCCAGCAGATCCTCACAGTCCAACAGTCCACATCTGCTTCTCCAGTCAAGGTGGCCACCAGCCAAACCTCCTCACAGGTAACAGCGCTGTTTATTCTCTTTATGGAGTGTGGAGTTTAAAGTTTTCTCTAAAATTTGCCAAAAATACACTGTTTATCATAGAAAGAAAATGGAATAACAGGTGTTCTGCCTTCTTTTCTTTTTTTTTCTTTTTTTTTAAACATGTTTTTATTTGAAGAAATGAGTATTGATCATAGATATTCAACATGCATCATTTTTCTTATTTTCTTCCCCCCCACCCATCCCCATCGTGTTGTCAATACGGAAAATAAATAAAAAATTAAATAATGAAAATAAACTCGTGAGTGAGAAGTACACCTCAAATGTTATACGGAGAAAAAAAAGTTACAGGCATGAAAATGGTGTGCTGCCTTCTAAGTAAATTTTCTAAATTAATTTCATATGTTTAATATTAGTTAACCTTCCTCTTGTGTTAGGGTTGCCACCGACCCTTTTTAGGTTTTAAATGCATAAAAGTAGCACACAACTTTTGTTTATCGCATCAAGGCTTTTTGACTCTGTCAGGAATCTCTATTTAAACAAAGTAAAACGGAAAAAAATTATAAAATGCCCTGGTGACAATTATAACATTTGTGTTGTTTGGGTCGGTTATAATATAAGTTTATAAAACAACATTTAGTGCCCAAACTAAAGGACAACAATCATTTATTTATTTATTTATATAGTTTATTTTTGAGAGACTTGTAGAAAAAGTGATTTTATCAGAAATATATAATATATATATATATATTGGTCTTTTGTAATGTAACAGAGGATCTATTCAAGGACTGTCAGAAAGTTCAAATTTCTATGATAATGCCTGTTTTTTACATTTTCTTTCTGCAATAGCGATGAATTTTTGGCAATCTTTTAAAGAAAACATCAGTTTCAAGGGCTCTCCTGTTGTATCTGGACATTTTCAGAGTATGAAACCAGTGCAGTCTGTGGCCGTGGGAGGAGTCGGCTCCCAGTTCAAGACCATCATCCCGTTGGCCACCCAGTCCAACGTGCAGCAGATTCAGGTTCCAGGTAGCAGGTTCCACTACGTCCGGCTGGTCACAGCCACCACGGCGAGCAGCACGGGACAGCCCAGTGGGCCCAGCACCAGCTCTATCCAGACAGGTAACTCCCTCACAGGTGTGTTTTATCCACCTGTCCTGTCCTCTCCTCTCTGCTCTGTGTAAACAGCCTCTCCTGTCCTCTCCTCTCTGGTCTGTGTAAACAGCCTCTCCTGTCCTCTCCTCTCTGCTCTGTGTAAAAAGCCTGCAGCTCAGTCCACGTTTCACTGATTTTTTCGTCACGTGACTGACTGTTGCAATGTGAGCTTCAGGGAAACAAAAAAACCATCACAATAGCCAGGAGTTATGCCGAAAAATAACTTTTATTTCCAGTCTCAGGCTCCGTTTACATGATAACGGTCTGAACAGAAGACGCAAAAGTGGCGTCACGTCTTCACTTTTTATTCCGTGTTTATGTCACATACATGCTCCAGTACAGGGAAATAAACAAACATGTGGGATTATTTCCATGCGTGGGACCTTCCAATAAATAAATAATAAATGTATCTTTTAGTCTGTGTACTTTTGTTAAAGAAAAAAAAAGGATTTAAGCAACAACTAGTGAGGGAGTTGATGCTTCCTCACACTGACTCTCTGCGCTGAAGAGCACAGAATTTAATGTTTTTTACACTATCTGGTTAATGCAGACGGTTTATTTTTGCAAAATTTTAAAGGTGACATGAAAAAAATTCACAATTTTAAGCTGCGATTTGGTTATTTTTTTCTCACAGAAACATTCGTCACACATAATTCTAACAAGGACCATTTGACATTTAAAAAAATATGCAGATAATTTCAATTTTTTTTTACATTTTTGACAAATTTTGTAATTTTACAGTTTATTTAAAAGAAAAACATGTGTTTCAAACCTGCTGGCAGCTGGTGAAGTTCAGAGGGTTTTGTAAAAAGAAAAAGTGATGGAATCGGGGCTTTAACTATGCCTTCTTGAATATTGTTTAAATCTTAATGATTGATTATTGAAACATGCAACAAATGAATTAAAGACTCAGTTGATAGTATTACTGATTTTTTGGATTTGGATTTGAAAACTTTATTTATTGAGTTTTTTCCCAAAAAGTAATGCACGATGAACACAACAATGAACATACAGTCATAAAACCCCATCCCTCCCTCTCATAACCAACAGTAATCTCGGAGGAAAACAAATACTTGAGTTAATAAAAAATAAAATAAAATAAATGTATTAATGTGTACAAAATGTATTAATAAATAATAATAATAATTAAATTAAATTAAATCATATTAATGAATAAATTAAATATAAAAAAATAAAATAAAAATAAATAAAAAAATAGAGAGGAAATAAATAACAATAAAACAATAATACACAATCATAATAATCATGAAAGTATACATAATTAATTAATTAAATAACAACAATAATCATAATGAAATAAAATTAAATGGACAGTTGAAGGCAGAGTTCTCCAAGTATTTCTATATGTAAATATTTGATATTGAATATCTGTCTGTCTCTCTATCCTTTTTGTTTCTGTCTTGTTGATTTTATTTTATTTTTTTATCATGTTTTATTCTATTGTTATATGGACCGCCCCTGTGTCCGAAATAAAGTGTTGAATTATCCCGTTATTGTTCAAGCTTGTCAATGGATGCCTGTTCTTTACAAATGCCTTGCATATTCAAGTCAGTACTAGAGTAATAGATATAAATGCCATGAAACAAATGAATAGATGGCTTGTTGAAGCTCTTTTATAGTAACTGATGCTTGTTAATGTCCTGCAGCTAAACCCATGGTGGTCAGTACAGGAGCAGTCAGGATGTCTGTCCCCATCGTCCCAGCACAGACCATCAAACAGGTAACTTTGCTTTTTTATTATGTGCTTTAACCCATTGAAGCCTGGAAAGTGGATACGTCGTTTTGTAGTATTTGTATAAGCTCTCAAATACCTTTTGAATTTCATTTCTATCTGCTCCAGAGGCTGAAATTATATTATTTCTATTATTTAGTAGGAAGAGTTGACACTTCTGTTGAATTTCCAGAAAAACTTCCGGTTTTAGGGGCTGATTTTAAAATCGCCCAGAGGTTTTACAGGAAGTTTTAGGCCTCAATGGGTTAATTTAGGGCCCTGATGTTTATTCAAGGCAAGGCAACTTTATTAGTATAGCAGAATTCAACACAAGGTAATTCAAAGTGCTTTGCATACACATTAAAACAGCAAGACACAATTGAAAACAGTAAAAACGGTCAATTAAAACAGGGAAATAGAAATAAAAATACAAATAAGATAAAATAAGATACAGCAGGATAAGAAAATAGATAAAATAATAAAAAGCACAAGTCAAAAACATAAGTGTTAAAGTTAAGAGTACGCTGCAGTAAACTATAGTGTTTTTAGTCCTGATTTAAAGGAGACCCCAAAAAAGACATAAATGACCAAAAAAGACACAAAGTGATCAAAAAAAGACACAAAGTGATCAAAAAAAGACACAAAATGACCAATAATGACACAAAATTACCAAAAAAGGAAACAAAATTACCAAAAAAAGACACAAAATTATATAATATTTGAAAACAATAAAAACAGTCAATTAAAACAGGGAAATAGAAATAAAAATAGAAATAAGATAAAATAAGATACAGCAGGATAAGAAAATAGATAACATAATAAAAAGCACAAGTCAAACATAAGAGTTAAAGTTAAGAGTACGCTGCAGTAAACT